>NW_026136730.1:1077500-1087500 GCF_905237075.1 Dicentrarchus labrax
GCAACTACCCCACTAGGAGCCACTAAACCCTACAGAGAGGTCCTTTAATATTTAGAACGATACGATACGAACACACGACTGTAGTGTTTTTGAGCCATTCACTGCACCTTGTGTATGTATCATCAGATAGACAGCACATCTATAGACACCAGAGACTGTGAGACATCTCCCTGTCTGTCTGTATCTATCACACACACACACACACACACACACACACACACACCCCGCAGGCTGGATGTGCCTCAGCTGGTTGTTACGTAACACCTCGACTAGAACCAGCAGCCTCCAAGTTTCTGGTTGTGTAAGAGGAAACCAGGCCAGTGGGTCAATACCTGACATCAGGAAGTGACCTTTGACCTCTGTGTGTGTGTGTGTGTGTGTGTGTAAGAGAGAGAGAGAGAGAGAGAGAGAGAGAGAGAGAGAGAGAGAGAGAGTGTGTCAATGACCTGAATGTGTACAGTGGATTGTAAAGATTAATAAATAAGTAAATTAATCTGATTCTGTTCAGATTATTTTCTACTTTTAAGAAATAAAACTCTTTTACTTTTTATGTTTTACTTCACATTTTGAATTTGCTCGAATCTGCTCTATATTAACTTTAACTAAAATATTAAAATACTTAATTTAACTTAAATATTTATATCTATATATATCTATTATTTTTGCTGGGTGTGTCTACATTTTATTTAATTTAAAATACGTTTAATCTTAAAAAGTTCAAAGTTTAAAACAGATTAAAATGTAAATAAAAAATACTGAAGGATGAATAATATTTGTTTATATGATTCCCAGTTTACTGTTACTAGTGATACCTTCAAAATAAGATACTTTTAAGTTTTTTATTTTGGTGAATGAAGCTAAATATGTTAACTTTTACTCAAAAACACATTTATATCAGTTTCATACTGTAACATAACTCTGTTCAGTGTGTATGTGAGCCACAGGGTAATCAATATAAACATTAGACAGTGTGTGTGTGTGTGTGTGTGTGTGTGTGTGTGCGTGCTGCACGTGGCACATTAAGAAGGTGTGTCTGTGTAATTTCGCGTGTGAAATAAGTGCGAGTTAGTGTCTATTCCTGTGTGTGTTATTGATCCAGAGCTGCTGGTGTGTGTGTGTGTGTGTGTGTGTGTGTGTGTGTTGTTTGTGCTGCTGATCTGTGTTCGGCTGTCACATGCCCGCTTTCACCGTCCCTTGACACGCTGGCGTCTGATTGGCCGCCGGTCCGACCCAAACACCAATAGATCAATGCTGTTGATTGGTTAACATGGCAACAAGCTCCGGCAGCTCGACCAATGACCTTGCTGCCTTCCAATAGCCGATAACACATCACTGACAGAACGGATCTGTTTAACCTGCTGGGCGTCTTATTTTGAAAAGCACAAACATGCATAATCGCTGTTTACATTGTTTACACTGTTTACATTGTTTACAGCACAAAACAAACAACATGAATGATTAGAAATGGAAACTTCTTTATGTTGCAAAGTTTACTGGTTCCAGCAGGACAGTCAAACTGTGATAAAAACCTGCTGTTGTGGGTGGGAAACCCCTTTAAGTGTGTGTATGTGTATGTGTTTGTGTGTGTGTGTGTGTGTGTGTGTGTGTGTGTGTGTGTGTGTGTGTGTGTGTGCGATGATAATGTGAGACATAAAGTGAGAGAGGAAAGTTGTGAATGTGTTTATGTTTGATGACAGCCATCTGTGTGTGTGTGTGTGTGTGTGTGTGTGTGTGTGTATGTGTGTGTGTGTGTCAGTTTCCGGAGCAGCAGACCACCTGATCCCCACAATTCACCTCGTTTAACTCGTAAAGCGGATCGTACCAATTATCCCACGGAAGTGGGCCAACCCTGGCACCTCCGCGCACACACACACTCACACTCACACACACACACACACACACACACACACACACACACACACACACACAGTGAAACGAGAGCACAGCTGAGCCGCTGGTTGCTGGTCGACAGACAGGATAATTGACTTTTTTTCTAGAATATTTTTGTTAATTTGAGTAAGTTTGTCTTTTATTTTTATGTAATATTTTCCTCACTGGTCTGTTTTTTTGTTTAATTTAATTTCTTTTGCTGTCCGTAAAGTTTCTCTTTTAAAAAGTGCAGCACAGATAAAGCTGAATTATTTCCTACATTATTAAGTTTGTGACAAGAATGGAGGCTCAAATCCTCCGAAAATATGGACGTGAACACTGATTAACAAGCTTTAATGCGACAGAGCAGTCACTGTCATCCACAACGCAACTCATTTATACATCCTCACAGTTATTAGATATAATTAGGCCTTTTTTTTTGCAATAATCAAATCATAAAAGCTGCAATTAGTCACTGATAAAGGTAAAATACGACAGAACAGCAGTAAGTGCTGGCATACATTGTTAAATAGAGGTACAATGTGACCGAGGATGCAACCTTAAAGGGTTAAAATGACCTGGACTCTAACATGAGCGGCAACCAGCAGCGAACAGTCTTCCCCTCACCGGTGGACGGACCGTGGCTCAGCGGTCATTAAAGATACATTCAGCTCCGACTGAAACTAAAGTTCAACTCAGGTAGTCGAGGAAGCAGCTGCTGTCCTGGAAACAGCCGAGCATCACACACACACACACACACACACACACACACACAGTGAGCTACAGCATCCACAGAGCCGGAGGGGAGGGGGGTCGGGATGGTGGTGATGAACGAGCGGTAACATGATCTGTCTCTGGTGCTCCCCCTTGTCACAACAAACCCCCTCGAGCAAAGCCCCCTGGGAAAATGTGAGGGAAGAGGAACGAGAGAGGAGACAGTGGAAGAGACGAGAAATCATTTATTAACCGGTTTTAGTTGCCGTAATGTTTCGTATCCTGTACAAATATTTATAAATCCACTAAATGAGTGCACAGTATGGCCAAATGTCCTGACCTCAACCACATCCAGCAGCTCCAGGATGAACTGAAACACCAACTGTGAGCTGGACCTGATCTCCCGACAGCAGTGTTCCTTGCCACTGTCGCCAAGTGCTCGCCCATGGTGGGAATTGTCGTCCCAGCAAACATGAATCTGATATATGTTGAAATAATTACACTAGAAAATGTATGGAAGTATCTAATCTCTGAAGGCATGAAGCCAAAAACATTTAAAAATAAAAGGTTGTCAGAGCAGGTGTTAATTTATTTCTGTGGACTCTTGTAGCTCGGAGGGTTTCACTGCGCGAGCTCTCCGAATCTGAAAATTATTAAATCTCCACACGGCGCCACAAGGAAAACAAAAGGTGATTTATAAGCAACTATTTCTCTCTTGGCATGAATTCATTAAAACAAACTTTGCTGTGTTGTTTAGTTAATTGGAAAATATGGAAAAAGTTGTACTTTCATTACTGTACATTCTCCACCAGACTGAACGTTAAACACTCACTGTCATTCATCTTCACCTATAAAGTGTTTATTTATAATTTGTATTTTAATCTTCTCTGCTGTATTAAATGTTTCTAACACACTATGAAAAGCACTTTGCTATATTTGTATTTTAATCTGTTATTTTCTTTGGATTTTTTGCTGATACATTGAATGATGTCTTGTTCTTGGATCAGGAGATTTTGACTCTGTGCAGCCAGGAGCTCCTTCAAACTCCGTTTTCTTCCAATCTGTCATTTGAAACACGTATTACTGACTACAGTTATCAGAAAAAGAAGCATGGGGATTGGATTAAAGAGCAGCGGACCTTGAGATGATCCATCGAGCCAGATCGGCTGGATGAGTCCAACCGGTGCTGTGGTTGTCCCAAGAGGAGAGGTAGAGAGTCGGACAGAAGCCATGCTGGCCCAGGTTGGACTAAAGGCTGCTCCTGGTTAATGTTCGGATTCATCTTTACAAACACCTGATCCATGAACATCCCGAATCCTTAACAGGTGGAGCGTGATCTGAGCCGACAGAGCGCAGGACGAGAGGAGGCGGACTCTGTGTTTACCGATGATGCTTCGTGCTTCAGTTCAAACGCAAATTCAAAAGAAGCACTTCAGAATTATTCCCTGGGTGTAAATGTGTATATAAATAATTGTATATATAGTTTTATTTGTATCTATTTTATATATGATTCCTTTAATCTGAGAATTATCTGTTATGTTTTTGTTTGTAGCTTCAAGAAATCATTTTTTGTTGCATCCTGTTGCACAATGACATAAATAACCTTGAACCTTAATATGTGCTTTACAAATAAACTTAACTGATGTATTAAACGTATAGTTACAATGTGTGCAGAGTTAGCTAGCTACAGATTTACATGTTTACTACCGACTGCCTCTGTAGCTGCGTGGTGTTCCCCCACATTTACCAAAGTCTCATCCAGATGTTTCTTCCCATTAAGACCGATCCATCCTCCATTTATCAAAACCAGAATTTATGCAATTAATCACATCAGTATTCAAAACTGCTGATGGGGGGTTTCCGAACAGCTTCGGAGAGTCTGATAAGAAAAAAGTGGGGATGATTAAAGTTAGTGAATAACAGGTAATGAGAGAGAAAGAGAAAAGGAAGAGGAGAGAGAGAGAGGGAGTGTCTCGTGGCAGGTGTGCTGCAGTTGAAGTGCTGGCTCAGGGAAACACATTCAGCCGCTCGTTTGTCATAAAGAGAAACAGCGAACGAAACATCGGATCACCTGCTTCAGTCTGCAGCTGCACACACACACACACACACACACACACACACACACACACACACACACACACACACACACACACACACACACACACACACACACACACACACAGAGAAACCAGGTCTCCAGGATACAGCAGGAATTTAAAGATTTCAAAGTAAAAGTAGAGAAGCTCAAGAAGTCACAGTGTTTCTGAAGAGCTGCAGATATTTATTATTAAATCACACCAATATATATTTAAATCAGGGTTGGGAGGATTACTTTAACAATGTAATCCAATACAATTACCAATTACCTGTTAGAAAAAAATTACTTTTGGATTACCTCAACACCAAATATGTAAATAAAAACAAGAGATAATAAATATCTATAATAAGTATTGATGTGAATGTGATAATGTAAATAGTAATCCTGTAATAGATTACAGCTACCTCTTTGTATTCTGATTACATCACTTATGTAATCGATTACTTCCCAAAATACATAAACTACCTGATGTGCCTGTTGACAATCAGCACCAAACTCCAGAGAGAAAACAGCTGATTTTAACAGACTTCACCTATTTGTGTGTCTCATGATGTTACACACTGCGCACCCAGACCGCTGCACACTGACTCAGCTACTGCCTGCAGGAACACACACACACACACACACACACACACACACACACACACTGTATACACATACCCGTGTGTGTATGTGAGATAAGAGGTAATTCCCCACCTCTCTCTTTATCTGCCAGTGAAAGCACGGACGCTTATCACATTTGGTTAAATAACAGACACACACACACACACCTACACACACTGTATATACACACACACACACACACACACACACCTACACACACTGTATACAAACACACACACACACACACCTACACACACATCATCAGCACTGAAACTGTTTTTAATAAAAATAAGAAACAAGTATTTACAGTCACATGAAGACGTGTCATTTGCGTGTGTGTGTGTGTGTGTTTGTGTGTGTTTGTGTGTGTTTGTGTGTGTGTGTGTGTGTGTGTGTGTGTGTGTGAGTGTGTGATAGGTACACTAACAGTCGGTCCGTTCCCCTGCCCCAGTGCCTTCTGGGTATTAGTGTAACATCATGAGGTTCACTGTCACGGCAACAAGGTCTCCCATCCTCCCTTGGCGACGGTTGCCATGACGAAGCTTTGATGAAACTTTACTGAAATATTTTTTCCTTCTGTCCTTCCTTTATTCTCTCTCTCTCTCATGTTTTCGAAAACTTCTACTCCTTCCTTCCTCCTCCCTTTTCTTTCCTCCCCTCCTTTATTTTATCCTCCTGTATCTTGGTCCTTCTCTTCCTTTGATCCTTTCCTTTCTTATCCTTTTCCTTTCTCTCTTCTTTTCTTCATTTCATCCACATATTCTTCCATTCTTCCTTCATCACCTGCACTTCCCTCCTTCCCTCCCACTAACGTCCTTCCTGTCCCGTCTTCCTTTTATGCAAGCATCCTTCCACACCACTTTCACTTCCTCCTTTGTGTCCTTTTCTTTCTCTTGTTCTTCCTTTATTCACTTCCTTCCTTCATTCTTTATTTATTTCCCCACTTTCTTTCTGCCCTTCCTTCTCTTTGTATCCTCCCTGTCCTTCCTTCCCCCTTCCCCTCTGTCCCTTATGAGGTGTGACACTTGACATCTCATAACAAAAACACAATCATACACCCCCGCCAACCCCCCCATCCACCACCCGTATGAATGCATGCATGCATAAATGCCTGCACACACACACACACACACACACACACACACACACACACAGGCTGAGCTGAGCTGAGCTGTGCACAATGAGGCCATTTCTAAAAGGATAAATCACCTGAATTGGAAAGGTTCGGTCATCATGACACACGCACACACACGCACGCACGCACGCACACACACACACACACACACACGCACACACACACACACACACACACACACACACACAAACACACGTGTGTTTGGGCATATTCATTCAGTCAGGTCAGCATATCCCTCTGCAGGGGAAGATACAACTCCTGCCACTGACAAGAGAAGAATAAGAGGCTGTTGACTGCCAGTGTGTGTGTGTGTGTGTGTGTGTGTGTGTGTGTGTGTGTGTGTGTGTGTGTGTGTGTGTGTGTGTGTGTGCGTGTGTGTGTGTGTGAGAGCGAGCTGTCTGGCCAAGCTCGTATCAAGCTCGTTATTAAATATCCATGAGACCATTAAGCTAAATAGATGAATGAGACTCTATTATTGCTGCGCACGCACACACACACACACACACACACACACACACACACACACACACACACACACAAACACTGATTATTTATAATAACTAAACATGACTTGAAGAAGAACAAAATATAAAAGACAGAGTTCTGTTCCTTCTTTATATATATATCATATATTATATATTATATATTAAATATTATATGTTAAATATTATATGTTATATGTTATATATTACATGTTCCTTCTTACACAGCTCAAAGTGAATGCTACACTGCAAACAAACCTTCAGATATTCACTCAGAAAGGGCTTTTAGGCAGATATATTAGAGTTAAATGACCTTTCAGTTTTAGAAGGACACTGTGGGTATAAATGGCCAATATTCAACATGTTGCTTTTTGGAAAGAAATAAGTGGATTTCTAAGAGTCGACCACACGGAGCTCATTTAAGCTTAGTTATACACAGAGGTGGTAAAAGTAAAACCACTGATTCAACTTCTTCACTCAAATAAAAGTGAAAAAGTTCAGGCCCTGAAATACTACTAACAAATAATACTCAAAGTATAAAATTGAAAGTATTTTCTTGGTTTCTTCTTTCTACTGGCGAACCTCAACAGGGTTGAGTCTGTTTCGTCTTTTATGACTTTAATGTTATTGTATTCAATCATTAACTCCTCTGTGTATTATGTATTAATCTAAAGTAAGCAGCCTGTTTTAAAACTGTAGAAAGTAGAAAGTTCAGATATTTGTGTAAAAAGTTTGTAGAATGAGCTGTCAATCACAAGGTAGCCCCGCCCTAAAGCATACCCTGCTTTATGGTCTGTTTTACTCTAAATGGGACCATCAGTTACTAAATGAACATCATGCTGTATGGAAGAAGACTGAAACTAGAGACTGAGAGCAGAAACTCATCAGGAAGCTGTTTACTGAGCTCATTAATTAACTGAGAAGTCGACTCATTTCTCCATAAGACTGAATGGTATCGACCTTTAATGCAGAGCCATAAGTATGTCAGTGGTCTTTCAGTGGTATTATAGCCTTGCTCATGAGCACCTGAGCAGTGGAGATGATCCATGACCGTCCAGTCGAGATCCCAAATGTTGATAATTTTACACTTCTGTTGTTTAAAATGTAGCTGACTTCCCACCATTACACCTCCAGACAGTTTCCCTTCCTTCCTTCCTCTCACCGTGTGTGTGTGTGTGTGTGTGTGTGTGTGTGTGTGTGTGTGTGTGTGTGTGTGTGTGTGTGTGTGTTGACCATCAGATAAGGGTACTTTCTCCTCTCCAGTTACCGCCTCCTGTCTGCTCTGAATCCCTCTGATTGCACACACACACACACACACACACAGACACACACCCACACAGTGATGGATTGATTGATGTGTTTAGAGGTGTAGACATGCGACGTGTTCATGCTGGTCGTGGTGGTGGTGGGGGGGGGGCGAGGGGGTACATTTTATAGTGAGGCGGGTAAAATGAGCTACAAAGAGCAGTGTGTGTGTGTGTGTGTGTGTGTGTGTGTGTACAGTGTAAGATGAGCTGACAGATAGTTATCAGAAGAAAGGAAATCTTTCCTCTGCTCTTTTTCTCTGAGCAAGATGAGTGCTCACTGCATTGGTGAGTGTGTGTGTGTAGGTGTGTGTGTGTGTGTGTGTGTGTGTGTGTGTGTGTGTGTGTGTGTGGGTGATTACGCTTGTTCTACATGAAGAAAACACCACGCAGCCGGTCGGTTTACATGAGAGCGAGCGAGGGAGCGTTAGTCCGACTGTATCAGACTATTTTATTCATAGCTTTCAAACTCGTCACTGTTAATCTGCAGTATGGACAGTTATGGATTCATTCAATCTCAGACCACACTGCAGCCTGATGTGTATCAATCTGGGGGCGTTGTGGTTGTCTGCCAGAAGCTGTCACACATTGACTGTTGATCCAGTTGGAAGCCACATTGTTACCATCCACTGTTTAGATCTTGGTGCTTTTTAACTCTAGATTTGAACCGGATGAAGGATTTTAGTCATCGGACGTCTGGATCTTAAGTTATCAGAGAAACAAGCTGAGCTAACGTTAGCAGCAGCTCGGCTCATGTCCTTTGTCTGTCCAACAGCGTGGGAGAAGCAGTGAATGTTAAGGTGGAACTGCTTTTTTCAGTGTGTTTAGTGGTTTTAATCAGCGGGTCTGTTTGTGTTGGAGAGGAGGAGACCTCTGTGGATCATTGGGCTCCCGGTAGAAACCTCCTGAACCATGAACACTGAAGGAATCCTAACCGGGAGAAGCTGACTGCAATGACGCCAATGGTGGTGAAGACAACAACTCCCATGTTGTCTTCAACTCCCATGATCCCACGCTGCTTCACCACCTCATCACACTTATTAAACTTCAGTTTGGATGTGAGAGAAAATACATATCATACGTTTAAATATGTTGCTCTCTCTTTCCTTTTGTGTTGAGGTAGCAAAAAGGGAAGCTAACACACACACACACACACACACACACACACGCACACACACACACACGTATACTGTGTAGGCACAACTTCACTGAAGTGCACAACGACCGACAGGAGAGAGAGAGCTGAAAGGAAAAAGACAAAGAGGTAGAGAGCTGGTGGACTGAGCGCCAGCACACGGAGAGCCAGATGTAAATGTGAGGAGGTTAAACAGGGAGAGAGGAGGAGGAGGACAGAGAGGAGGAGAGAGGAGAGGTCAGTAGATCAACATTTACTCTGTCTGTAGCTCTCAGTGCATCTCACATAAATCAGCAATTCTTTGGACAGAGTTGAAACACGGGGTCACATGTAAAAAGATCCTCTCTCTCTCTTTCTCTTTGTTTCTACCCATCTCACTCTCGCTCTCTCGTCCTCGCAGGTTTTTCACCTCCGTCTGTCAGACAAGTTGAACACTGGAAGCTTCCAGAACGGCAGCAATAAAGCACAGAGGGTCACAGGTGAGGTGTCAGGGGTCAAAGGTCGGTCACCACCTGCTTCTCAGTGGCCATGAACAGCATTTAACCTCAGACAGCGCAGCTATTACAACTTCATTCTGTGTCCGAGGAGATTTTAATCTGTTAGTCAACATCACAATGAAAACCAAGCGATCAGGAGTGGATGGAGCCAAAGAAGGAAAGC